>NC_051082.1:22104771-22129771 GCF_004664715.2 Peromyscus leucopus
TGAGAACATGCCTAGAATCTCTCAATATGGCTCAGTGATAGAGCACTTTCCCAGGATCCTCCAGTGAAGTGCTGGGGGCGTGGCTTAGTGGTAGAGCATCTGCCATGCATGTGGAAGAGAGTAAAAAAAGAAAGAAGAGGTCAAGGAGACAAAGAGAAAGAGGGGAAGGAAGAGAGAGGGAGGGAGAGGGAGGGAGGCGGGAAGGGGGGAAACGGAGAGAGAGGAAGGGAAGGTAGGAAGAATACAAATAATGCCAAGAGAGGCGAGAGGTTCTTGAATTCAAGTCAAGTCCAGACTACTTAAGATGAGCCATCTCAGAAGTAATTGCTTGTCTTGGATGATGGGGAAATGGGGTGTGCTGAAGGAGGCAAGCAACACTGAGCCGTCCACCCCACTGCTGTGTGGAGTGCCAGACAGAAACTGTCAAGAAAAAGCCTCCAAGTATGAATGACATTCTTTCAAGGAGGAAAAAGCCGATCTGTTCTCACTCAGAAATGCTTAAATTTTACAGTTCTCAGAGAAAATTCTCTGTTGAATCATGTTGTCTTCTGGGAAAAGAAACAGTCACAGGTACAAAGAGACAGGGGCTGGAGAGATGCTTCTGTGACTAACAGCACTCACTGCTCTTATAGGGACCTGAGCACCCATGTCCTGTAGCTGCCAACATCCTTTAACTGTAGCTCCAGGTGGTCTGACACCCTCTTCTGGTCTCTGCAGACACTGCAGATTCATGGTGCACATAAACTCATGCAGGCACATGCACATACATATAGATAAATAAAAAAATAGTTTTTCCTATGACTGGAGAGCTGGCTCAGTGGTTAAGAGCACTTGCTGTTCTTGTAGAGGACCCAGGTTGGTTTCCAGCACCAACATGGCAGCTCACACCCATCTGTGATTCCAGTTCTAAGTGATCAGTGCCCTCTTCTGGCCTCTGCAGATATGTACATGCATGGGATGCATATACATACATTCAGGGAAGCACTCATACACATAAAAATAAATAGGTGTGAAATTTAAGACGAGATGATTTTAACTGTCCTGTTACTAGTGGGTTTACCAAAATTGCATATTTTATCTGTATCGCTTTGCATTTTTATAAATCATTTAAGATTTCTCATTGTGTTTGATCCTTACCAAGTCTTTACAAGATTGAAGACACCATTATTACAACCATTTATCTTGTATATGTGTGAGAGGAGTGTGTGTCTGTGTGTGTGTACATGATAGGTGGGTGTGTGTGTATCTGTGTCTGTTTCTGTGTGTATGCATGTTCTCGTGTGTGTGAATGCTAGCATGCCTGCATCATGATGTGTATGCAGGCCAGAAGACAACCTTAGTTATCTGTCCTTACCTTCCACCTTGTTTGAGACACAGTCTCTTGTTTGCTTCTGCATGTGGCCAATGAGCTCTGAGGGATTCTCTTATCTCTGCCTCCAGTATCTCTAAAGGATCACTGGGATTACAGATGTGCACCACCACATCTGGCTCATCCTAAACTCAGCTCCTCACATTTGTGCAACAATCATTTTACCTATGAGCCATCTACCCAGCTACTGATTCTTCTTTAAATTATTATGACTATCTATTAAGTGGATAGTGTTACAGAACCTAAGCTACGAAATGACCTGCGAGGGGATAACTGGGTAGTTAATAGAAAAACCATTCCTAGACTGCGAGTCTGTTAGTCCCCAGCAGCCACCTGCTCAGATGTTGACCTCCCCTGCATGTATCTGCATGGGGAGGCTGAGGACCGAGGGAGTTCACCTCATTTTCTGGGACTGCCATGTTTGTCTACTGAGGTGTCATGAAAGAACTCTGGGTGTGGATCAGGATATCATCTGGGGTTTATTTTTTTTAAAAAAAAAAAATTAAATTGTGACAGAGAGTGCATGTGCACTTGTGAGAGAGAGGGAGGAGGAGGAGGAGGAGGAGGAGAGAAAGAAAGAGAGAGAACCGTTATTAGTGTTTTGCTCCTTGCTCTTTTGGCCCTTTTGGGGGGCCATTACCAAGCTCCCAAATAAATCACACGTGAAGACTTATTCTTAATTATAAATGCCCAACCTTAGCTTGGCTTGTTTCTTGCCAGCTTTTTTTTTTTTTAACTTAAATTATCCCATCTGCATTTTGCCTCTGGGCTTTTCCTTTTCTTCTGTATATCACTTTTACTCTGTGGCTGGCTGGGTGGCTGGGTGGCTGGCCCCTAGCATCCTCCTCTTCTTGTTCTCTTGCTCTTTCTTCTCTTCCCAGATTTCTCCTTCTATTTATTCACTCTGCCTGCCAGGCCCACCTATCCTTTCTCCTGCCTTGCTATTGGCTGTTCAGCTCTTTACTAGACCATTGGGTGTTTTAGACAGGCACAGTAACACAGCTTCACAGTGCTAAACAAATGCAACATAAAAGAATGCAACACATCTTTGCATCACTAAACAAGTGTTCCACTGAATAAAAATATGGAACACATCTTAAAATAATATTCTAAAACAGAGAACAGTGTCCATAGGGGCCAAACGAGGACATCAGATCCCCTAGACAAGGAACTACAGGTAGTTGTGAGTTGCCTAGTGTGAATACTTAGAACCGAACTTGGGTGCTCCTCTACAAGAGCAGCAAGCAGCATTAACTGCTGACCCATCCTTCCTGCCTCCATCAACTGATTTAATGTGTCATAAGTGAGCTTTATTGTAGTAAGTTCCATAATCCTTAGTACATAATTGAAACCAAAAGATTGTATGCAGAGACATTTTTATAACCACGGAGTCAAATATAACCAAGAATAGAGAGCTATAACCTCAAACACATTTAAATGCAGGAATACATGTTAATATATCACCCACATAAGCCATGTTCTACATGCTTTTGATTCCCCTTAACTTTTCACTTGTGGGTCTTAATCCAACAAAAAGCCAGGGCACCAAAATCTGCAAGCTATAGAAAACTGTGCCCCCTCCAGGCATGATGGTTCACAGCTATAATCCTGGCACTTGAAAGGCTATGGCAAAAGGATTGTAAGTTTGTAACCAACGTGGGTTACATACTGAATTCTAGGTCTGCTTGAGCAATATAGTGAGGTCTAGACCACCTGGACTGCACAGTGACCTTCAAAGTCAGATGTTGCCAAGGGAAAGCAACTTCAAGATGAAAGGTTTCTTTTAGCTCAGAATTCCGGGTTTCGATCCATCACTGCAGAGAAGTCACAGTGGCAGGGGCTTGGGACAGCCCCTCACAGAACACCCAGAGCAATGAGAGCATGCATGCTTGGTGCTCGTCGCTGTTTTCTCTTAACGCAATTCAGAACCCAAGCCCCAAAGCAGTGCCGCCCACTTTCAGGCTGGGTCTTCCCACATCCATTAACAGACAAGACAGTCCCCTCCAGGCATTGCCACAGGGTCAACCTGATCTAGGGAATCTGTCGTTGAGAGTCCCTTCCCGGGAGACTCTAGATCCTGCCAAGTTGACAATAAAACTAACCAGAATGCCAGATGACGTTCCTGGGGTTGGGATGTTGATATCTCCGGGGCCATAATTCAGCCCGGAGTTCTAGGAGAACAGAAACGACTGTCTTCACTGTAGTCTTGCCAGCCACATCCTCCAGTGTGGAGACCGGTGGCACTGGCATAAAGGGCCAACACAGGAGTGAGTTGTTATTTTTGCTCTGTGGCTTTCATCCTACACAGCAGCTGAAACTGAGTACAGAGAGCTCTAATAGGTCTCCCCTCTGACCTGTGCTCCCAGACTATACCTATTTTTTTTTTAACCAGGACACTACTACACAGTGACTGTAGCTCTATTTTCAAAGGAGACACATTATCTTGATTCTTCGTGCGGCATATTTATTCAGTGGGGAGGTGTGTGCCTTCTGCTCCCCTCCGGCTCCAACAACCCGCACTCCAAATCAGCTCCTTTCGTACCCTGTGTCCCTTCCCCCAAACAGCTACATGGGTCCTCTAAGTGTCCTTTGTGCTTCATTTTGTCCCCTGGCATGTCTTCCCATTTGATTCTGGGAAGTAACAGGGTAAAGAGAGAGAGTCTCACTATGTGGTCTAGACTAGCCTCAAACTCACAGTCGTCCTCCTGCCTCAGCCCTCTAAGTTACAGAAATGTGCTACCATACTAAACTATTTTAGGTGATTCTTTGGGTATTTTCTGTCTCCCCCAATTGTATTGTAAGGTTTGTGGGGGAAGAGTGTTTTTCTCTTTTTCATTTCCTAGGGTGCCCCAGACTACCTACAGCAGGGCCTCGCACTTAGTAGGGCCTCACATACATATTTGTGCCCCCGAATTGTCAAGGGATTCATTCTAGAACATAAGTGGTTTTTTTTCTTTTCTTTCCTTTTCTTCTTTGTTTTGGAGGGGTTTGAGTACATCCATGGTGTGTGTAGGGCAGCTTATAGGAGTCGGTTCTTTCTTTCCACCATGTAGATTCCAGGGATGAGGTGGACGATGATTGAGGAAGACATCTGATGTTGACCTCTGATCTCCACGTACAAGCACACATGCGTGCATAGGCACCCCCCTCCCACAACTCACACAAAGAGATCTGAACCTTCAGGCACTGGGGATGAAGGCGGGGGCCTCGGGAAAGCAGACAAAGTGAAGGTGGGGATCTTTAATTCACCCTCACTTCTTCGGGGGCCAGTCAAGAAGTATAGTCACGACAGTGTGCCCTCACCAGGCTCTCTGGTGGCTTAGAAGTGTTGCCACTGGCTCAGGGGGGCTCAGACTGGCCCCCTGCAGGTGCCTACCCTGGGTGGTCCTCAGTAGGGGCCTAATGAGACCAGACCAGTGGTGCCTCCTCCTTGCTTTCCCTCAAATGGTGTTCTGAGGGCGAAACTTCAATGTCAGCTGAAGGTTCCGAATTATGTGTCTGCTCCATGGGCCTTGTAGCTAGTGGAAAATTTCTTTCAGACTGTGGCAGTCAATAGGTGCTCAATCTTTGTTTGGGTCTGCTTGAGAGTCTTCATCCTTCCTGGAGCTGGAGTGTTTGGGGGGGGGACTGGCAGAGGCCAGGCCGTGAACTGAATCCAGTTCAGCTCACCTGAAGTGATACCCATCAGGGTCAAAGAATACAACATATGCCCCCCCCTTCTATTCTTGTACCCCCATGCCAGGTGAGAAAGAGATGCTGTGTTAGTGTCTTCTCTCATCGATGTGACCACATATCTAACGAAAGGAATTGTAAAAAAAGAAGGGTTAATTGGGGCGCACAGTTCGCGGGGAAGCCACGGGGGCAGGAGCGTGAGGCCGCTGGTCACGTGGCATCCGCAGTCTGGAAGCGGAGAGAGAGATGGATGCTGGTGCTCAGGTCACTTTCTCCTTTTTCATTCAGTCCGTGACCCCAGCCCATCGGACTGCGCTGCCCTCATTCAGGGTGGGTCTTCCCTCCTCAGTCAAGCCTGTTCCGGAAGTGCCTTCGTAAACCCACCTGGAGGAGTGAGTGTCTTTTAAGGGGTTCTCGATCCTATCAAGTTGACAGTGTTAGCCATCACAGACACACCTGAGTCCAGACGGACCTGTGCACAACTCCAATCATTCTCAGAATCAGCCCTCAATCCCCTCATCCTAGTCATCTAACTAAAGAGTTTGGGCTATAGGCTTCATATGAACCTCTCTCTTCGTTCTTAGCAGTCAAGGAGTATTGTGGCTTCAATTTCACTTGTCCCCCACAGGCTTATGTGTGTTAACACTTGGCCCCCAGCAGGTGGCGCTGTTTTTACTTATTTATTTATTTGTTTGTTTGTTTATTTATTTATTTATTTATTTAAAATCTGTGTAACCTTTAGAAGGTGGTGCTTCCCTGGAGGAAATGAGTCAGGGAATGGGGATGGGGTACTTAAGGTTTTGTAGCCCAGCCCCATGTCCCTCTACTCTCTCCAGATCTTGCTGCCATGTCTTAATGGACTGTGCCCTTGGGCTATGAGCTACAACAAACCCTTCCTTAAGGGGCCTCTGTCAGGTGGTTAAGAGTCATAAATTCAGAGAGCTGTCAAGATACTTTTCATTTCAGGCTCATTGCTTAGTGCTCTGTTGGGAAAATCCTGGAGTGAGGGAAACTTCTGGAAGCTCCTCTGAATCCAGGGGTTTTCTGTACTTCTGGCTGAACAGCAACATTGACACTGGTGGAGACTTCCACACTGCTGACAGCATGTGTCCAAGGATGAAGGGAAGACTGCGGAATGAAATTATGTGGATGGAATGACCTAATTGGAGCTTAGGATTCACTTTTTTTTAAAGTCCTTTTTTTTTTGTTGTAGTGGTGCCGGGGTCAACCTCTGAGATGGCTTAGCCATGCAGGTGGGACTCAGCTGATTGCCCAGCACTATAAGTATGCCCAGACTGCAGGTTACTGCTGTGGCTTGGAAAGAGGTCCGCTTCCAAGTAGAGATGTTCTAGCTTATTGGGAGTACTTTCTCTTGGGAGGTAGATGCTGTAGGTGAGGCTTTTCATGGGGAGACGTGAAAAAATGTCATAGGGAGCTCATGACGGACCAGAGTAATGATGCCAGCAAAATCTAACTCATCAGGGGGAACTGATGAGTTCACTGGGGTTACTTTGGGAGAATGTATAAGGGGGTGACCTACAGGAGCATGGATGGCTCAAAAGCAGCTACATCACCAAAAAGCCTGCCCCAGCATGGGTGACAACACGTGACGCCGAAGCCCTGGAGCGCTCTCTCTGCGGGATTTGCAGGCAGCTGAACAGGCCGGAGCATCTCCAGACAGATGTGATGGTCACAGTCTTCTCTGCCAGCACTGTTCACTGCTTCTGTGCCCTTAGGAATCCATAAGCCTTCTAGAATCCAGCTTTACCAAGCATGTGAAGTTTGCTTACTTTCCTAGTCTCATGAGCCCCTCCCTCTTCCTGAAGGAAGTGTTCCAATTGAAGGAAATTATTACCATACAACAACAGTAGAATAGCACCTTTTTAACCAGGCAGAGGGGAAGAACAGGGGTTATAGAATATTCTAGAGCTTATTTGGCCCCTCTCCCCAACTCTTCAAGGTGAATTAAGTTGCACTGTGAAGTGAATTCCGCACCTGTGAAAGTTGGAACCAGTGGGGGATTAACCTAAAAGCTGGTCAGGGAAGATGCAGTCCCCCACAGAGCTGGTCTCTGTGGGAGTCAGGGAGGGGGAAAGACCTCACAGGCAGCCTGTGGCGAGCCTCAGGCTTTGTCCTTTTAGTGGCCTGGCTTTCATCTTGTTCAGAATTCAGGACTTCACTGCAGCTAGGGCCCCCTGAGGCTCCTATCACAGCGAGAACAGGAGTTCAATTTCTTTTCTCCACTGTGAGTCTCAACTGGGAGTCTTCTTGCAGAAGATACTTTTCCAGGCCTCCTGATGGATTTGCAGGGGAAGGAAATAGAGGGAGGAAAGGGAGGAAGAAGAAATGGAAGGCTAACTAACACGTATTCATTCAACAAACATACTCCAGTCTAGCCACTAAATGAGAAGTGATGCATATCTTCCAAGGGCTCTTCATTAACTGAAGAGGCTGACACAGAAACAGACAAAACTAACTTGCAAGCTAGGCATGGTGACTGAGCCTGTATTTCTAGCATTAGAAAGACTGAGGAAAGAGAAAAACCAAGAGTTTGAGGCTAGCCTGGACTTTCAGAGTCATTTCCAGGCTAGCCTGGGCTGCAGAACAACACCTGTTCTTAAACAACCCAAGGTTGTCTTCTGGTCTCCATAGATATGAACACCTGCGTGCGCGCGCGCACACACACACACACACACACACACACACACACACACACACACACACCTCACTTACATCCTAGAGAAAAAGAATTACTTGCCTTTGGAAATTCAATCAAGAGGGCTCAGAGCACTGGCTGCTCTTCCAGAGGACCCAGGTTCATTTCCCAGTACCCATATGGCAGCTTACGACCATCTGTAACTCTAGTCCTAAGGGATGCAGCACCCTCTTCTGGCTTCTGTGGGTACTGCATGTCCCGTGGTACACAGACATATGCAGGCAAAACACCCATACATAAAGAAATAATAAATAAATAATAAGTAAAACGTTCAAACTATATTAATAGAAAAATGAAATTGAATCAAGAGAGAAATCACAGAAGATACCGTTATGACATCTCTTCATACTTTCATCTGAAAAGATGATGCATAAAAAGGCATTTGGAATTCATCAGGGGAGAAAGGACAGAGGGCAGGGATAGCTCAGCAGATAAAAGCACTTGCAGTGAGAGCATGAGGACCCAAGTTCAAGTCCCCAACGCCCACATAAAAAGCTGGGCATGGCCATGTGTACCTGTAACCTCAGCATTATTGGGGGGATAGAGACAGAAGGATCACTGGGGTTTGCCAGCCTAGCTCTGGGTTCAGTGAGAGACCCTGCCTTGAGGGGATAAGGTAGAAAGTGATAGAGTGTGCCAAGAGATGTCCTTCTCTGGCCTGTGGACATATACATCCTCTCTCTCTCTCTCTCTCTCTCTCTCTCTCTCTCTCTCTCTCTCTCTCTCTCTCTCATCCAGCACATAATTATATGAAAGAAAAACATAAAAATAAGGCAGTAAATCGTGACACTTGGGCAAGAAAGAAGCAGACTACAATTACCAGAGAATGCCCAAATATAAAAGCACAGAATTGGTTTCTGACTCAGCCAGAAAGAAGCAGAATGAGGGACTCAAGAGATGGCTCTGTGGTAAAGGCCACTTCATGGCTCTTTCAAAGAACCTGAGTTCAATTCTTAGCACTCACATCAGGAAAGCAGTTTCCTGTACCCAGCTCCTGGGGCTCTGGTGCCCTCTTCTGGCCTGCATGGGTACTGCACTCACATACACAGACACACAGACACATTGGGAGGGGAGGCACAAAAAATAAATAAATAAATAAATAAATAAATAAATAAATAAATAAATAAATAAATAAATAAATAAATAAAATCAAACCCTTTTTTAAAGAGGGGCTAGAGAAATAGCACACTGGTTAAAAGCGTGCACTGCTCTGGCAAAGAACCTGACTTCAGTTCCCAGAACACACATTGGGTAGTGCACACAACCATCTGTAACTCCTGCTCCAAGGGACCCAATGTCCTCTTCTGGACTCTAGGGGTTCACGTGCTCGCGCGCGCGCGCGCGCGCACACACACACACACACACACTGTGCAACACACACATATAAATAAACAGTTAAAAGACGCTGAATGATCTATGTGGCAGGGGAGAACAAAAAAGAAATGTACCATCCAGAACACAGACACGAAAATTATTAGCGAAGAGACAGAATATGAGGAAGCACAGGATAGACAGCTCATCAAGACTAATTTGTGTTCCAGAGGAGAAATCAAACGAGAACAAAGGGGAAGCAGTTGTCGAAATGGCGGCGAGAAAGCACGCAAGAGGCAGAACACAATGTTGGTATAAAAATGAAAAATCCTGGCTGAACTCAAGCCAAGATTAATGCAGAAACATATGTCTAACTGTGGCACAGACGCCGTGTGTGTTTTTAAATTTCAAGGGTGGAGAAAGATCCCTACTGGTGCTGGAAAACGAATAAAGGATATTGCAAGAAGAAAACTTGGGTCAACCACCCAACCCCAAACAGAAGCAACTAGAAAACTCAGCTCAGCGTTCTTTAAGTGTGTATCTTGTGTGTGTGCACAATGCACTCTACTAACTCAGCTGTACCCACACTCCCGGCTCAGGTATCAAGGAGGGGCCATCTGTGCAATCCTAGCATGTTACACTAAACCAAAGTTTCTATCACTGGAGCATGGAGGAAGAAAGGTATTGTAGGGGCTGGAGAGATGGCTGGAGGTTAAGCACGCTGGTTGCTCTCCCAGAGGACCCAGGTTTGGTTCCCAGAATTCATATGGTGGCGCACAGCTGTTTGTTAAGTCCAGTCCAGGATCTGGCGCCCTCTTTTGGCCTTTCTGGGTATTGCATGCACATGATACATTGACATTCATGTAAATAACACACCCATATATTTTAAACAAAAACAGAAACATAGTATTATTTTTAAATATACTGTGAAAAATATAATGTCTTGGGCCAGAAAAATAGCTCAGGGAGTAAAGTCACATGCCATTGATCCTGGTGACCTGAGCTCCACATCCAGGACCCATGAAGGAGAGAACCAGTTCCTCCAGGTTGTGTTCTGAACTCCACACATGCGCCCTGGCTCATGTGCATGCATGCACACAAACACATTAAGTCACTAACTTAATTAGTAGAAGTAACGGAATTTTTAAAATAACTATAAGATGTCTTGGAAGAGGTGACATGCACAAATGCTTCATTAGCAGCTATTTTTAAAAGTTCTCAACAGATGATATCATGATAGCCATGCACCCAGAGATGGGACAGTCCCGGAAAAATGGAACTGAGGAATGAAATCCATTCATTGTCTTAAAGTAGCGGCTCGTGGTTATAAACTATGTCACCAAATTCAGTGCGGAATCAGTATTCTTCTGCAAAAAGACACTCGGGGTATATTTTGGGGTGGGAAGCATTATTTTGAGACAGGGTGGCACTATGTAGACCTGACTGCTCTGGAATTTGCTATGTGGACCAGGCTGATCTAGAACTAGTTGTATAGACCAGGCTAGCCTCAAACTCATAGAGATCCACCTGTCTGGGCCTCAGCCTCCTGAATGCTGGGATTAAAGGCATGCACCACCATGCCCAGCTACCAGGAATGTCGAGTTACACCCAGGGACTGAGGCACATTAAGGAGGAAGTCTGGAAGTGAAAGGAGTTTAATTTCGCATCTCACACAGGGAGGAGAAAGAAGCAATTCCATTTTTTCTGCTTTTGAGCTTAAGAAATTGCTAGTTACGTCATATAACTGATAACCAGGAAGAGGTCTCCTAGTTTAATCAAAACAAAGCCAGTCACAGACATTTTGTACAAAAAGAAAAAGGAAGCTGTAAGGATCAGAAAATCTGGAAAGCAGGAAGTAAGATATCAAAATGGAGCCAAGCATGCATATATTACCAGATGGAAATGGTGTGCATGTCCACTATTGGGAAGCAGAGACTGTAAGTCTAATTTTTTAAAATGTCTTTAGTTTACATTTTAAATTCAAATATATTATATCATTTCCTCCCTTCCCTTTCTTCCCTCCAGCCTCTCCTGTTTCCCACACCCCTACCCACCATGCTGTCAGACTGATAACCTTTCCTCTATTTTTATTACATATGTATTCGTGTGTGTGTGTGTGTGTGTGTATGTGTATGTGTGTGTGTGTGCACACGCGTGTGTGTATGTGTGTGTGTATGTATATGTGTATGTGTGTGTGTGTGTGCGCGCGCGCGTGTGTATGTGTGTGTATGTGTGTGTGTATGTGTATGTGTGTGTGTGTGTGCGCGTGTGTATGTGTGTGTGTGCGCGTGTGTATGTGTGTGTATGTGTGTGTGTGTGTGTGTATTTATGTATTTATGTGGACAAATATATAAATTCTACTACTGGGTCCATTTTTATTTTTGTGGTTATGTTATGGTTTCAGAGCTGACAGCTCCATATTGGATAACCAATCAGGAGGTTCATCCCTGGGAGAGGTTAATTTTTCCTCTCTAGCAGGGTATTGGTTGTAGGCGAGTTTCTAAATGGTCTTATTAAATAAAAAAACACAGAGCCAAATATAAGGGTGAAAGCCTTAGAGAGATCAGGGAAATGGGGAAAGCCACCAGCCAACCTTACCTCACCAACTCGGCAGTTTCCAAATGTGAGCTACTTCCTGTCTTACCCACTCCTTTATTGCCTTGCTGTTCTGCCCTCTCATTGGCTGTCTTAGCCCAGCTACCTCACTTCCTTGTCACTGTCTGTCTGTACAGACCTCCAGGTCTCTATGGTTGGTACTAGGATTAAAGGCATGTGTCACCACACTTGGCTCTGTTCCCTAGTATGGCCTTCAACACAGAGAGACCCTGCTTGATAAGTGATAGGATTAACTTCTTGTTTACTTAAAATGGCTGGCCTTCCCCCCCCCCCATCTCCAGGCAAGCTTTATTAAAGCACAAATAAAATATCACCATATTTTAGCACAAATAATATATCACCACAAGTAGTTGCCTGCAGTTTGTCTAAGGTCAAGACCCTATGAGATTTCCCAGATTTCTCATTAGCGTGCATCTTGATATTGCTATTGTTCAGGTCTTGTCTATGCAGAGAGAAAGACACAGCAGACTTCCTCATATCCCGACTCTTACAGTCTTTCACGCCCCTCTCCCAAGATGTTCCTTGTGCCATACATGCAGGAGCTGTGCTGCAGATGCATCCATTGGGGCTGGGATCCCCACAACCCACTGATCTCTGCAGTGTGCCCAGTTGTGGTTTTCTGTGATGCTCTCCATTTGCTATAAAGAGGCTTCTTTGATGAGGGGTGGTAGCTACACTTATCAGTAGGTATAAGGATACGCTTTAGAGTGTATTCAGGAACTATACCAGTCTACCAATGAGGCAGTAGTAGATTATCTTCTAAGATCCGTGAACTCACTAGCCCTGGTTAGTAGACTAGGTTTCTAGTACCAGGCATAATTCCCCTCCTATTGAGTGGGCCCTAAGTCCACTTAGGCAACTGTTGGTTACCGCCAGCATGTGAGAGCCACCATTGCCCCTTGGTGGATCTGTTGCCATGCTGGTCATTGTTGTGGTTCCTAGGTGTCTCAGCTGGATAGGACTTTTAACTGCTCCCCTCCCTTAGCAACTTGCATAATACCTTTTGGTACTCTGGAAGCTAGACTGTGGTTTCAGATTAGATCCAGCTGGAATAATCTGAGCCCCGTGTCCCAAGTAGATAAGACCCCACATCACCCAGGCTGGCCTCAGACTCATGTGTAACTAAGGGTGACCTTGAATTTCTGACCATCCCAGGGCCTGGCATTATAGTTGGGTGACAGGAAACCTGGTTTACGTGGTACTAAGGGTAGAACCAAGGATTCCACGCATGCTAGGCAAGCACTCTACTAACTGAGTTGCAGCCACACCCAGATCCTAATACTTTTACATGAACGCTGTTCCGCTTTCTAGATCTATGCCTGTAAAACACACAGCTACGATCGGAGCCAGAAGAGGGACAACCTTAGGTGTCACTCTTCAGGTACCATCTACTTTTGTGCCACTGCCTGGAACGTGTTGAGCAGGCTAGCTTGACTGTAACAAAATCACATAGAAAGAAAACAGCATGCCGTACCGTACCGAGGTCAGAGTCGAATTTGGCAAAAAGCCTAAGACATTTCAAGAAACATTTAGATATTGTGTTTTGTATCAAAGACACATCCTGAACATTCTGTGGTGGAGGTTGCTCACCGGTTGACCTTGGTGACCTTTAAATGCCTCTCCAGGTGTCTTCCTGCACCATACATTCTTCTCTGGGGCTGTCATCCTTCAGGCGACTTTTATTGTCAACCTAACACAAATGACTTCCAAATCCGTATCATTAGCCTGTCAGGTCTACACTCCATCTCCTGGTTGTTATGCGGGGACTGTCACGCCGGGTGCTCCAGGGAACACACCCGAAGTTTAACTTGTCACCTCTCTCTAAGTCAGAGACAGAGAAGGAGAGCTGAGGGTGTGCAGGAAAGCATGACCAGGCGTTGGTCATTACCTGAAAGTAAAAGAGAGAGAAGGAAGGGGAGTGGGGGAGCTGGAGAGATGGCCCAGTGGTCGAGAGCACCGGCAGCTTTTCCGGAAACAAACTGGTTTGTTTCCCAGCACCCACGCCGGGCGCCTCACAACCACCTGTAACTCAAGCCATGGGAGACCTAATGCCCTCTTCTGGATTCTGTGGGTACCCATACAACATGTGATATGTGTACACACACACACACACACACACACACACACACACACACTAATGATGATACTAATATCTTCAAAGTAAAAAAAAGGGAAAGTTACACTTTTCTAAGTGATCTCAAAACGTAGGCCAAGCACGCTGCTACAGGATGCTCTGGGAGCAACTGTGTGGAGGAAGGACTCTGGGATGCTAAGTCTCACTAAGGGGATAATTATTCATCTCATTTCCTTAGCATGGCTTCAGGGGAACCAGCTTTCCTTGATGATGGACTCCTGGCCAGGTGATTGACAGGTTTTTCTTTTTTAATTTAATTTTATTTTTGGTGTTTCAAGACAGGGTATTTCTGTGTAACAGCCTTGGCTGTCCTGGAACTCACTCTGTAGACCAGGCTGGCCTCGAACTCACAGAGATCTGCCTGCCTCTGCCTCACAAGTACTGGGATTAAGGCATGTGTCACCATCACCCTGCTAGGATTGACTCTTAAGAAAGGATACAGTGCCGGGCAGTGGTGGCACATGCCTTTAATCCCAGCACTTGGGAGGCAGAGTCGGGTGGATCTCTGTGAGTTCGAGGCCAGCCTGGGCTACAGAGTAAGTTCCAGGAAAGGCACAAAAGCTCCACAGAGAAACCCTGTCTCGGAAAAAAAAAATCAAAAACAAAAGAAAGAATACAGTTAGCGTGTAACAATTTGGATAGCTTCAAAATAAAGACTCTAGTCAGGGTCAGAAGTAGATTTCATTTTTTAAATTAATACTTATTTTTATTTTTAGTTGTGTGTATGTGTATGCACTTGAGTGCAGTACCAGCAGAGGACAGAAGAGGGCATCAAATCCCCGGCAGCTGGAGTTACAGGCAGTTGTGAGCCTCCTCACAGGGGTGCTGTGTAAGTGTAGTGTGTGCGTGGTTAACAGCTGAGCCTTTCCCCCAGCATCCAGATCTCATTCTTTTGAACAGAAAGAAGTTGTTTTGTCCTACTGGACCTCACCAAAGCCCAGACTCTGCTACCTTTTTATATGGTAATTTAAATCCTAAGTCGAAGCAAGTATGATGTTAACCTTTTTAGTGTCACCAAGAGAATGGACACAGGAGGTGGGGTCCATCTCCAATGGCCTCTTAGTGCAATGTCTTTTAGTACTTTCGTGGTTGAGGGGAGATCAGCTGATCATGGTGGGGAATATGTAGTGGTACAAAGTGCCCTCCCATAATCATGAAAAAAGGTGGGGGGAAGAGCCTGGAGTCCTGCAATCCTCTTAAAGTGACTGTAATCCCCCTGAAGTAACCAGAGGACCTCTAGACTCTGCCTCTTACACTATTCCAACACCTCCCAATAATGCCACAGACAGTAGACCACAGTAGGTGCCTTTGGAAGATACTTGGACCCAGGTTAGACCAGTCAGTGACTATGCTGTGGGAGTCCACAAAAGTTTCCTAGTGAGATTTGAGCTTGCTTTACACAGCAGGGCTGTATTAGGGGATGGACTGACCACATGCATGGTCAACAGGTATTTGGGATGGTCTACACTTGGCTGTGATGGGGGGAGGTCTTTTGCTCCACCCCTTGAAATTCCTTTAAAAAGCCCTTTAGTAGAGCCAGAAGGGGCTGGTGGGTTTGGACCCAGGCCCTCCCGAGGCTATCCTGTGTTTCTAATTGTCTCTCTCTATATATCCTTCTATCTACAAATTCCTCATTTCTCCCTGCTCAAGAGTACCCTGGAGGAATAAGAGGGAGCGGGTCTCCCTCACTATGCAAAGACTTCTGCACCACTGAGTCTTGGGATGCCCATTCTCACCATCCCTTTTTCTCATCTTGATCCCAGTTTGTTCTCATGTGCTTTCTATTGCTGTGATTAAAAAAAGAAAAGAAAAGAAAAGGAAAGGAAAGAAAATACTCAGACAAAGCAACTTACAGGAGGAAAAGGTTTATTTTAGTGTATACTTGCAGGTCACAATCCGTCACTGAGGAAAATCAGGGCAGGAACTCAAGACTGGAGGCAGGAACCATGGAGGATGCTGCCTACTGGCTTGCTCAAAGGCTCATGCTCAGCTAACGGCTTTTTATACAGCCCCGGAGCGTCAGTCCAGGGAATGGTGCCAGCCACAGTGGGCTGGGGTCTCCATCAACTAAGAATCAAGACAGTCCCTCCCCTATAGACATGCCCACAGACCAATCTGATCAGATAATTCCTCAAGCAAGGCTTTCCTCTCAGGTAATCAGAGGACTCTAGATGTGTCAAGTGGACAGTGAAAGATAAATAGGGTACAACCCATCTTAACATATCTGGAAGTCTCTTCTCGTCTCATCTCTTCTCGTTTCTTCTCTCCTCTCATCTTCTCTCCTCTCCTCTCTTCTCCTCTCCCTCCCCCTTTCTCTTCTTGCTTTCTTGCCTGTGTGTAAGGGGAGGTCAGAGGATCACCTCTCCTGTCCTTCCTCAGGAACACCATCCACCTTGGGTTTTTTTGTTTTTGTTGTTGTTTTGTTTTGTTTTTTTGAGAAAGGCTTTCTCATTGAAAGCCTTGAAGCTCAGCAAGAGCAGCAAGTCTTAGATATCCTCCTGTCTCTACCCTCTTCCTCACCAGTGCTTGGATTACACGTACCATTGTGTTCAACTGTCCCATTTTAATGTCTGTCGCTGTGATAAAATAACTGGACAAAAGGCAACTTATGGGGGAGAGAGATTATTTTAGCTCACAATTCCAGGTTACATTCTGTCATTTAGGGGAAACCACAGTGTCAGGAATGTAACACAGACAGTCTTATCACACCCAGAGAAGTAAATGCGTGGATGCTTGGGTGCTTGCTTTCTACTCTCTTGTACAGTTCAGGGCCCCTTGCCTAAGGAATAGTGCCACCCACAGTGGGCTGGGTCCCACATCAGTCAACAACCAAGATAACCCCCACAGACATACCCTGATCTAGACAATTCCTCAATTAAGACTGTTTCTCTAGTTTGTATCAAGTGGACAATAAAGCACCATGTCTTTTTTTTTTTTTTTTTTTAACAAAAGTTTTGGGGATCGAATTCAGGTCCTCATACTTGTACATCAAGCCCTTTATGGGCTGAGCCATCTCCCTCTGAGCATTTACTTTGGGTCTTCAATTCCATACACATTTTCAAGAAACCCGTGATACACTCCTGACTTTCTGGGGGTTACCAATCCATCCTTGCCACAGCGTGTACCAATCTGAATTTAAATTGTCTTGTGAGCAGAATCTGCTATGACTTGATTACACCTGCTTCTCTACCTCAGTGTCATCCTCCATAGCTGTTCATTTCATTAAAGACTAAATGTTTTTATACTAAGGACAAACTCATTGAAAACAGTATTATGACCGTAAGAATAATTAGTAGGCAGACATTTCTTTTCACAGACTATAAAATGTTACAGTTTTTGACAAATCATGTAAATAAAAATAAGAGCGTCGGAAAGAAAGATTATAATTTTGTGGCCACATAATATAATTAGTAAAGATAAATAAATTAGTATAAGTTAGCTTTGTAGAGATTGTACTATAATGGAAAATGTCTTAGATATCCAAAGAATGCATATGTAAGGACCACATTCTCTGTGGTCCACTAAACAGAACACAATTACATCAAAACTAGAAAAGAGAAATACATAAAATCATGAGAGATAGGGCATAAGTGGAATTTTTGTTAAAGAGGGTCTCATGTTGCCTCAAACTTGCTATGTAGCCAAGGATGACTTTGAACGTCCGATCCTCTTGCCTTTCCTCCCCAGTGCTGGTATTATGGGCATAGGCCACCACCCACGATTTACGTAGTGCTGAAATAGAACCCAGGGCTTTGTGTACGCTAGGTAAGGACTCTACCAACTGTGCCATATCCATGGCCACTACGGTATAGTCAGTCTTGAGAGAAATTTTAAAATGTGGGCCTACTGTGCATAATTGCATGCTAAAAATAATGAGACGCTTGTGGATAGTTCTCCAAAAATAGTATAAAATTCTAAAAGTAACTCAGGAAAAATATGAAAGCTGGGTTGGTGGGTCATCATGGGAGAAATACCTGTTGGTGCCAGGTTCCCATTGTATAGTGATTTCTTTCAAAACTTTAAGAGAGGAGTGGTACCCTGACAATAAATGACATATGGGGAGTTGCTCAACTAGGTTGTTTAGGTGTTAGCACCCTGTGTTAGACAGTTGTGTGTCACTGTGACAAAACAGTCAAGGGACACTGTTGTGAACAGGAGGTTCTATCTGAGCTTAAGGTTAAAGATGTTTTGGTCCACGGTCCCCTGAGTCTGTCAATATGAGCTTGAGGTGAAGCTGGAGGAGAACGGTAGATGAAAATTGCTCACCTCGTGACGGCCAGGAGAGAGAGAGAAAAGACAGAGGAGAGACAGAGTCAGAGACAGAGAGAAACAAAGGTAAATACAGACACACAGAGAGGACAAGGAACAGAGATGGAGATGGGAAGACAGAGAGAGGGTGGGGGCGCACAGAGACTGAAAGAAAAAAAAAAGAAACAGAAAGACAGACACACAGAGGAGAGTCTAAGGTCTTGAAAGTGACCTACCAAGCAGGACCCACCTCCTAATGGCCCATTCAGCTGTGGACTCATTAATGGATAAATCCAGTGATGAAATCAGCACCTTCGTGATCCAGGCTGTTCTCAACATCACCAGCAGCCTGGGACCAAGTCTTCTACCCATTGCCACTGGGGACATTTGATCTACAAAGCCACAGTATATTTTGTTTGTTTTGTTTTGTGTTTTTTTTTTTTTCTAGACAGGGTTTTTCTCTGCAGCCCTGGCTGTCCTTGAACTCACAGAGTTCTGCCTGCCTCTGCCTCCCCAGTGCCGGGATTAAAGGTGTGTGTCATCACTGTCCAGCTTGTCACAGTATATTCTAATGATGATAACCCCAGCACTGGGGAGGCAGAGGCAGGCAGATCTCTGTGAGTTCAAGACCAGCCTGGTCCAGGACAGCCAGGGCTATACAGAGAAACCTTGTCAAAAAAAAAAAAAAAAAAAAAAAAAAAAAACTCAAACAGCCAAAACACTGGAGGCAGGGAACCTATATCTCTGTTTCCTAGCCTCTAGCCCATCTTTTCACCTAGTTTCTGAATGGTAGAAAGCTCTTAAAGTGGTGTAGTATTTTTCCAGGCAGCACTCCATCTCTTGTTATTGGTCTTCCAAGTAGCAGTGACTCACTCCCCGCCCCCCCCCAAGAAATCTATTTGAAGTCAACACTATTCATCTCTGACCATGGCAGAGGATCTGTTCTGACTTGATTGTGTTGCCCTGATAAAAAACACTCTGACCAAAAGCACCTTGGATAGGAAAGGGTTAATCTGGCTTATACTTCCAGGTCACTGTCACTCACTGAGGAGTCAGGGCAGGAATCTGGAAGCAGAAGTCATGGAGGAGTGCTACCTCCTGGCTTACTCACGGGCTTGGGCTTAACTAGCTTTCTTATAGAGCCCAGGGCTACCTAGCCATGGAATGGTACCATCTACAGCATTCTGCACACGTGCGTGCACACACACATCATCACCATCATCAACATCACCACCGTCACCATCATCATCATCATCATCATCATCATCATCAATTAACAATCAAGACAATCCCCACAGACATGCCCACAGGCCCATCTGATCTGGACCATCCCTCCACTGAGACTCCCTTCTCAGGTGACTCTAGGCTATGTCAAGTTGACAGTTAAACCTAACTAGGCCAGGATCCCCATTTATATCAGAATCATTCTCCTTTGCGTTCTTTGTGCCTTATTCCTGCACATGGGTTACACTCTTCGTTTATCCAATGTGAAGGGACACTGTATCTAGCTTTGTGACAAAGTCACTCTCAGGGCCATTAAACTACAGTGCAGACAACACAGCCCATATATGAATGCCCATCTTTTGCTCTGACTCATACTGGGCTTCCGACTTGAATCATCTCCATTTTCCCAGCAAGTTTCAGTAGCTCAATTTAATTTCTGAGAATGAGGTGCAAACTTCTAAAATGCTTGAAAAGACAGGAAGGAGAGAAAAATGCCCAGGATTTGGCTTTCAGAAGTATCTGTGTGGACTCCTTTCAGTCATGGGCTTCTGTGTTCCCCCTTGGTGTGATGGTTAACCTTGACCATCAGCTTGGTAGGACCTAGAATCACACAGAACACACACACATACACACACACACACACACACACACACACACACACACACACACACACGCCCCTGGAGCATGTCCGCGAGGAAGTTTCCAGATTAGGTTAGCTGATGGAGGTAAATCCACCTTACATCCCACGGGCTGAGGTCGTGGACTGAATACAATGGGAAAAGGTGATGAGCTCCTGCATTCGTCTCTCTGCTTCCCGATGCAATGTGACAGGCTGCCCCCAGTTCCCGCGGCAGCCATGTCTTCCCCACCTTGTCGGACTGTATCGTTTTTAAGTGTGAGCTCACTGATGCTTCCTTAGGAATGAGAAAAATAACGAATCTACCATTGTGGTGATATTGTGTCCCCCAATATATTGTGAACACTAATAAACTTATCTGGGGTCAGAGAACAGAACAGCCGCTAGATAGACAGAGGCCAGAAAATGGTGGCACTCACGCCTTTAATCCTATCACTTGGCAGGCAGAGATCCATCTGGATCTCTGGGAGTTCAAAGCCACACTGGAAACAGCCAGGCATGATGACTCACACCTTTAATCCCAGGAAGTGATGGCAGAAAGCAGAAAAGTATATAAAGTGTGAGGACCAGGAATTAGAGCCTGGTTAAGGTTTTAGGCTTTTAGCAGCAGTTGAGCTGAGATTCATTTCAGATGAGGACTCAGAGGCTTTCAGTCTGAGGAAACAGGATCAGCTGAGAAGTTGTCGAGGTGAGGTTAGCTGTGGCTTGTTCTGTTTCTCTGATCTTTCAGTGTTTACCCCAATACCTGGCTCCAGGTTTGTTTTTATTAATAAGTACCTTTAAGATTCATGTTACATACCATATTAGTCATCTTCCATCACTGTGGTAAAATCCCTTCTGTGGAGGAGAGACTGACTGATGGATACAGGCCTGAGTTTTAGAAAGGGAAGAGCATGGTACTGCCTCTCACTTGGCCCTGATGAAGGCCTTCAGGTAGATCCCATCACAATGGCAGGAGAGATCACATGGTAAGACAAGAAGTCAGAAGATGACATGAGGACAGGCTTTACAACAGTTGTACTCGTGGGGCTGGGAGGATGGCTCAGTGGTTAAAGCACTTGCCATGTAAGCGTGAAGGCCAGCATTCAGAGCCTCAGAACCCATGGAAATGCTCAGTTGCCATGGTGACCCACCTGTAACTCTGACTTGGGGATGTGGAGACAGGGCATCTAGCGAGCTGGCTAGAGGGACTAGCCTTGTTAGCAAGCTCTGAGTTTGACTGAGAGATCCTGACACAGTGAATTAGGTAGAAAAGCAATGGAGGATGATTCCAAACATCGATGTCAGGCCTCCACATGTGTGTACACCCATGTATATATATATATGCACATGTGCGCACACATACACAAACTCACATGTGTGCATCCATGTACATGTGAGCACAGACATACAGAGAGAGAGAGAGAGAGAGAGAGAGAGAGAGAGAGAGAGAGAGAGAGAGCGCTAGAAAACTAAGCCCTGTCTTGGAACTGAGGCACCCTTCTGGAGCAACATCTTCAGTCTCCTGAATAATTTTTATTTATTATAATAATTATAATTATTATTATAAATAACAATATGTATTTATTATCTTGTATGTATGTGGTCCTGAATATATGTATGTGTACCATGTGTGTGCATGTGCTCTCGGAGACCAGAAGAGAGAGTCTGATCCTCTTTGGCTGGAGTTGCAGGCAGTTGTGAGCTGCCCAACATAGACGTGGGAAACCAAGCTCAGGTCCTCTGGACAAACAGAAAGTGTTCTTAACCACAGAGCAATCTCTCTAGCCCTGTGTCCCGCTTCTGAAAAGTTTCCTCCATCTCAATACCGTAACACTGAGCACGAGGCTTCCAATACGATAACTATTGGAGGGATGGTGGGGAGGGAGACCGCATTCAACCCACAGCAGACATGTATAAGTTCACACTTGAAGCAAAATTGGAATTGCTGGTTCCTTCGGAAATGATGAAAAAACCTGAAACATATGCATTGTCCAAAGTGGAAACACGAGATGAAAATGACTGGTTTCTTGCAAGATGATAGGACTTTGGAAACATATGCACTGTCTAAAGTATGGCACCATGCTATAGGACATGAAATGTGGAGGGTTGACAGCAGATGGCTGGTTTATGATCAATCCAACTAGCAAGTGGCTTTTTACTCTTTCTGTCCTAAATCAAGGAGGATATATTTCACTCACTTTGTCCCCAATAAGAGCACGCATATGCTCAGAGCTGGGGGGGGGGGGGGGAGACGGACGACGGGGACTGCTCATCTGGTATCCTGAAACTCGGTTTCTTAAGGAGCTTTTGGGCAGGCTGACAGCAAGCCCAGCTGAGCTCACACCCCTGTTTTCAGAGCCCTCTTCCTGTTCTTTGTCTCCACAGTTTGACATGCAAAGAGTCACTCTGGAGGAGCTGAAGCACATCCTGTACCACGCCTTCCGGGATCACTTGACGATGAAGGACATCGAGAACATCATTATCAATGAGGAGGAGAGCTTGAATGAGACCTCGGGGAACTGCCAGACAGAGTTTGAAGGAGGTGGGTGCACCCGCCTGGGTGCCTTCCCCAGGGCCTCCACGTGCCCTACAGTTAGTTACCAATCTTCAGGACGAGAAGCAGCCTTGTCCTAAAGCTTAAAAAGTCGGGGCCAAGTTAACAGGTCAGCTTAGGAAAGATACAGTGGTTGAATTCCGCCTTATGTTTCTGTTTTCACTTTTTCCTCCTTTCATTTTTCTTTCGTGTGCAGAGGTTGGGGTCATGTACACATGTACGTGCAGGTGCATGGGAATGGAATACAAACGCCTGTAACTGTGGAAACCGGAAGTCGATGCCAGGCACCTTCCTCTATTGAGTTCTTATTTTGTGAGGCACAGGGTCTCTCGCTGAACCTGGAGCTCACTGTTTCAGTGTGGTTGGCTGCCCGCTGAGTTCCCAGAGCCCACCTCTTTCTGCCTGCCCAGTGTGCTGGAGTCACAGACCCTTAGTGCTGTGCCAGCTTCTTCTGTGTGACTGCTAGGGATCAAAACTCAGGTCATCATGCTTATACAGCAGCCACCTTAGGCCAACACAGAGCCATCTGTAGCAGGAATCTTAAAAGTTCTTATTAATAAAATCAAACCCGAGGCCAGTTATTGGGGTAAACACGAAAATCAGAGTGCCAGAACAAGCCACAGCTATCTCACCTTGCCAATTCCTCAGCTGGTCCTGTTTCCTCAGACTGGAAGCCTCTGAGTCCTCATCCCAATGGCTCTCAGCTGAACTGCTGCTCGAAAGCCTGAAGCTTAACCAGCCAAATGCCTAACCAGCCAAAATCTTCTAGTTTCTCGTCCTCACGCCTTATATATCTTTCTGTTTTCTACCACCACTCCCTGGGATTAAAGGTTGGCTTTCTGGGATTAAAGGCGTGTCACCATGCTTGGCTATTTCCAATGTGGCCTTGAACTCACAGAGATCCAGAGGGATTTCTATCTCTGGAATGCTAGGATTAAAAGTGT
This sequence comes from Peromyscus leucopus, assembly GCF_004664715.2. Taxonomy (NCBI): domain Eukaryota; kingdom Metazoa; phylum Chordata; class Mammalia; order Rodentia; family Cricetidae; genus Peromyscus; species Peromyscus leucopus. Next base: position 22,128,179 of record NC_051082.1, read on the forward strand.
GAGTGCCACCATTTTCTAGCCTTTGTATCTAGTGGCTGTCTATTCTCTGACCCCAGATAAATTTATTAGAGTACACAATATTTTGGAGAACACAATACCATCACATCTCCTCTCTTTTTGTCTAAAATTAAAAAAAGCTTATAACTAATACAAGAAAAAACTATCCAATAAGTATATACAATATATACAGCCAAAAATTACATTAATGATGTCTAGTCCATTAACATTTGACAGATTCAGATAAAAAACTCCATTATATATATTAACAATGTCCAGTCCAGTAACGTCTGATAAACTCAGACCAAAAAATTTTCATTACTTATTTAAAACAAGTAGTTCCTTTTTAAAAGTAAATTCCATAATCTCCCTTTTTATCTTATCATATCCATATTCTCTCTTTTTTCTTTTCATAGTACATTCAGTAGTTTACCTTTTGTCATTTTTATATCTTCCCCTTTTTCTTCAGTGTAGATTCAATGATCTACCTATTTATCCTATTATTTATCTTCTTTCTCAGGGTAGATTCAATGATCTATCTCATATCTATATTCTCTTTTTCTTTTTGCTTTCTAGGGGTGAAGATATCTTTAGGGAATCTTGAAAAGAAAATTTTTGGGTTAATTGTCAAGTCCTGTATCATTTGTCCATTCTCTGCATAAAAGGAAAGTTCAGGGCTTGTTTCAAGTCCTTGTTCAAGTAGTCTGTCAGGCTGTATCATCTCAGCTAGTCCTCTCGAAATTGTTCTGACCAGTTTGTAGTCCAAAGTCGATTTTTCCATGGTGTTAATCGGCTTAATGGCTTTATCATAGTCCATGTGGAATCATTGTTGTAGGATCCTGTCATCTTTTTGAAGATTTCAAAGTCACTGTTAGGCATGGTCATGGTTTCCTGCAGACTTTTTTTTTTTTTTTTTTTTTTTTTTTGCCTCCTCTGTGGTTTGGAGCAATCACAGTCTGATAAATGTCTGTCTCTCGGAACCATGAACATTCTTCCCTAGAATAGAAAATCTTCACAACAATTTCTCCCCACCAAAATTTGTCTTGCCAAAATTTTCCAAACTGACCTTTGCCGATGCTTTCTTGTAACACGATGGTCCTGGCAATTCTCTGAACCAGCAGCAGTAAACCCTTCGTCCCTGGTAGCAGCATCATCGCAGTCACCAACACGATGAGAAGGAGCTGGCAACGTGGAGCAGTAGCCACTGCTTCCATGGTCCCACCACTGTTTGTGGTTCAGTCCGGGCTAAAGCTTCTCCCAAGCCTCCTAGGTCGGCTCAAACTCGGGATCCTCCTGCCTCTGTCTCCTTCAGCAAATCCTACCAGCGTGTGCCACCACCACCGGCTGAATGTAGCTTGGGCCTGAGCTGGAGCTCACAAGGCCACAGGCAAACAGCTTTTTCATGAATTCGTACCACGAACGTTGGGCGCCAGATGTTGATGTAACCAACCGTCTTATTAAATAAGAAACACAGAAACAATGTAAAAGAGAAAGCCCAGAGGTCAGAGCTCAGAGCTAAAATCTCACCCTTCCTCCTGCTGTCCCAGCTTCGCGAAAAAGAGACCTACCTCCTGTCGGTTCGTTTTTTTAAAGTAT